>NC_040889.2:4960373-5005373 GCF_900634795.4 Betta splendens | reverse complement strand
ATCCGCGCGCGCGAAGTCACCCTCCCAGCGAAGATCCCGGAAATGTGAGACTCAGCCTTGACAGTTTGTGGAGCAGAAACAATCCTCTGCTGTGAACCTTCCGCCACTTGCTTCAAGCCCTTTTTTTAGATATCAGCTACTAATGGCCGCTCGCTTCCTCTTCCTACTGAATCAGGCCTGGCAGCGCCGGCTCGCTGAGGAGCGGAGCCCGCCGGGGCCCGTGCCGTCCACCTGAGCGCAGAAAACGCCCACGCGGAGCAGCTCGCGCTCCGCTCCACTTCCAGAGTTTTCCCGCTGCTCCGGCTGCCTTGCATCCGCGCTCGCTGCTCTCGTGTTTTTGGCAGAAACGGGAGCGCGAGGTGCCGGAGTGCAAGTTATTTTCGAGTTCAACCTCCGAGCTTAAAGCAGAAGAGCAGGTGGGCCTCTCTGCTGCACATCGCATACTTCTCATCTTTTGGGTTTAACGGGAGAATCCTCCTCAAATAACAACTTTATGAAAGACAAACTAGTTTAATACACGTAAAGTGCCATTTCAGTTTATTTTCTACATGATGGAATCATCTACAGACAAGACCCAGCGATCGCCTTGAGCAGGAACTAGTGAGGAATTTCATAAAACACAGCATCACTGGGGATTATTAAAGTCAGACTAGATATGTGGAGTCAGACCTCTTTAGTGCGTCTGGAATTTTTAAAACAGCCAGGTCGCAGGAGGAGGGAGGGAAACTGGGCCACAGGCGCCGCGCCTCGCCGCTCCACCAGTTTTCCACTTTGCTGATGTGTGTTATGACGCTGGACGTGACCTAGTTCCGCTCGGGCACCGGAGCTGCGTGCTGCGCTCACTCGCCGGGTCGCAGGGAGACGGGGGGAATTCATACTGGGCCGCAGCGGAGCCTGGGCCTTTATGTAAGACCTCAGTCCTCGTCACGGGCAGCGAGCTAGAAATGAAGAGCGGGCAGAACTTATTCAAGAACCTTGGATGAACCAGCAGCTGGCGAATGGTTCGAACTGATTCTCCGTCTATACACATATAATAATAAGCCTGTGACATGGCTGCTCATCACTGGGTTCTTGGAATTAAAACCTGTGTCTGAATTTCCCCACTTGTCCCTTCCTTGTTTACCTCTCCTCCCGGTGCATCTGCATCTGTGTCCTTGTGTGTGTGTTGCGGCGCTGGGAAAGAGACAGCCTTTTGGAAACAATAGTGGCTTGGTAATTGGGAATCCCTACCCCCCCCCCCCCCCCCCCCCCCCTTCTCGGAACTGGCCGCCCTAGTTGTATAACAACAGTAACATGATCACTGTGGCAACGGTGCCCATCGCTGTGGCTACAGAGCCTCAGGTAAACACGGAGGAGGGGGGGTGGAGGGGCTGACAGCAGCAGGTTGAGGTGAGGATGAGGGCGGAAGAGGAGGAATGGGATCTTTATGTACAGAGAGAAATGAAGAGCCCGTGTTTTAATCATAAAAACCAACAAACCCCTGAAAAGAAAACGCTCCAAGAAAGAAGCAAAACACCAGTGTTTACATGTGACTTATCCCAAAACCCGTTCGCTCACTCCCGACTGGAAGCATTGTCTAAACCATGAGAAACATCTGAGGTGAAACCAACACAATTGCCCACAATGAGAAAGTAACCTAAGGGCGAGAACATGCTCATATTTCTTTGAATGAAAGGAAGAAAAGCCGGTGGAAGCACAGCCGAGCATTTTCTGTTTAGATTAGTCCTATTTGTCTTGTGTTTTTTGGGAGGTTAGAATGACACGGTATCGGGGTCACTCTGTTCCGGCGCACGACTGGCTTGTTCTTGGGCTGCTTGGCGTTGACATGGGATAATGCTGAGTCACGGCTCACCCGGCGCTCGGGTCAACGCGGTCACGTTGGGCGCCGTGGCAACGCTTCGATAGGGACCGAAACAAAACGCACACAACTAACGAATGACAGTCTCATTATTATTATATTTATTATTATTATTATCGCACTTTTACAAAACCACTCAACTCATGTTCTGTAGAAGCTCTGGAGACATCAGGCAGCGAGTGAGGGCTGTGACCCGGCCGCTGATTGACAGCTGGTGCTGGTGGGCGGGGCCTAGGAGTCTCTGGGTGGGGCAGACACAACTACCGCTTCATTAACAATAACACATGTTTCTATTCGTGTATATTTAGCAAACATGAATATACAGTTGCTTTTCATTCCATCAGCAGCAGGCGTCTGTGGCTGTGTGAGCGGCTGTGGCGCTAAAAGAGCGGGCAGCGTTCTGTTCTTAACCGTTGGCGGGGTCATCAAAAGCTCCCGGGTGATTTCTCGGCACGCTCGAGTTCCTCGAGAGCCGAGCGACGCCCAGAAGTCTCCGGTCCCCGGTCCCTCTTGGTTCCCAGGGTTCCTCCCAGGAGTCCCACGGTGCCCCTGCCTGCGTTCAGTCGAGGAAGAGGAGCTTTTTTTCCTCCCCACGCTGGGAGTTTTCTCCCATACATTCCTGGTGTTGCGGGGGGAGTGGGGGGGGGGGGGGGGGGGGGTGACATACCTGCGGTGAGCGGCGCCCTCTGAACCCTCGTCATCCAGGACGCGTGCCAGCCTTCGTGACCGGCTCCAATGGGAGGCTGCGTGCGCGGCCGTTCTCACAGCTTGCAATCAGAGGCCTGCTTGTGTAAACTGTGCCCGTCTATCGCACGGTGATATTTACTCAGTCGAAATAAAAGGGAAGTACATGTTTTCACTGCTGTGATATAACCTTTCGACAGCAGCCACTCTTTGCTTGTCTCTCTCTGCAGAGACGGCTATTCGGAGGCCGCTGGAGACCCGTGACGATCGTCCCGTCCTCTCTCAGGCGCTGCTTCAGACTGGAGCACGTCCGATATGAGGCGATGAGGAGTTTCCTTCTTTATAATTGAGTTTATTCCAGGTTCCCAATTTCTCCAGAGTTCCTTTCTCTACTTTGAAACCGCACTTCTTTGTCACCCTGGGCTACGAGAGCGAGAGTGTGTAGCTGACACCACAGAGCCACAAAGGCCCGAAACCACACCCGAGTGCAGCGGAGGACACGTCAGTCAGAATGAAACCACAGCATCAGAGATCTGCGCTCGCTCGCTCGCTCACTCTCTCTCTCTCCCTCTCTCCATCGATGAACGAATCTGCCTGCCTTATGTTCAAAGGGAACACGTGCGGTCGTGGATCAAACCCAGGAGCATGCGTTGTGCCATGGAAACACTGGTGTGGGTGATACCTGCCGGCAGCGTCAGTCTTCATGCGGAGCCACCTGATCTGGATGTCTTTAGGTCACGGGATAGAAACCTGAGAGAGAGAGAGAGACGTTGAATCTCCTCTCCAAACATCAGACCCGCGGAGCTGGGAACCCACAGTGCAGGGAGGTCAGCGGCACATCTGTGCTGTTATGTGAAAACCCAGGAAGGTATTTTCCACCAAGCTAATCAAGCCCCATCATAACTTTTTTTTTTCTGTTAGGGCCTAGACTGTTACTCATCGTCTCCTCTGATGGCGGAGGAGCAAGTGGAACGAGCACCGGGTCAACGGCGCCTTTGAACGCATTACAAGCCTGTAAAAAATGTAATGATGAAGATTCCTCTGTCTCCCCCCTTTCCTCCCACCTCCCTCCCACTCTCTGCTTTCCTCCCTGCCTGCACCTGTCCTTTTCACACACGCTTGCAATTAAACATAATGGACAAATTGTTCTGACATGGGAATATTAAGCCGTCACAGTCACCTCGGCTCACCCGCCGCACTTGTTGACGTGATTGTTTGGGAGCTCGGCAACGGGACGCGTCGCACGCCGAGGGCTGCGTGCGTGCGTGTTTCCGCACCTGCGCCTCCGTTCGTACCTACGCGCATGTTTACGGCGGCGCGGGACAATGGGTTCCTTCACGGCGCGGCGCGTTCCCACCAGCCGGACGGCCAGGTTCGGCCCGTCTGGCGCTGGATTTAATGAACGCTCGACCAGACCCGCGGAAAAAGGGTCCCTGCGGGGGCTCAGCGCTAGGCAACAGAGCGCGGCGAGGCCTCCAGAGTCGCAGTAAAGCATCCCGGCACCCGAAAGCCAACAACAAACGCTACACAATACGAGCTGGTTTAAGAAAAGGGCCGTTTTGTGACCTCGCGGTGTGTTTGAGACACACGACAGCTGAAGCGACCCAATTCCCAGACAGTAAAAATGCTGGAATAAGTGCCTTCTGTTTGGGTTTATTAGTAGCCTGAGCAGGTCAACGCCGGTGTCCATGCCGGTATATACGCAAATATACATACAATCCCAGCCGCACACACAGAGATGAATCACGGGTTAGATGTGTGAGTCCGGGGAACATATTGACGGCAACGCGTCCTCGTGCACATGAATGGCAGCGCGTCCTCGTGCACATACATGCAGGCGTAGCGTGAAGCGTATCGCCGCCGCCGGCCGTGCGACGTCTCCCTCTTCTTCTGCCTGGTCGCGGTGCCGCCTGTGCCAAATGTGCCGCCTGCGTGGGCGCCACCCACCCGCCCATCTGTGCCCGTCGGGGCCCGAGGGCCCAGAGTCCATCTGGCATCTTCCTCCGTGTCTGTCGAGTTGTCACCTACTACGGCCGCGGCCAACGTGCCAGCAGTGTTTTATTTTATTTTTTATTTTTTTTATTTTTGTCAGCAATAAATCACTGGTAACAGGTAGTGAAAGGTTTCAATGAATAACTGAGGCAATTTATAAATGAACTGCTGAAAGGCATCAAAACGTTCAGTATATCCAGATGAATTATTTTCCGGTCTTCCCGTATCCGTCACCTTGCCACAGTCTGGCACCACCGACGCGTATTTCTCCAGTCCACAGATGGAAGCGTCTGAAACATCAAAAATAGGCCAATGTTACTTACAGTTAGTCAGGTTTGCTTATTAATCTGACACCGATCTCATGTCCTAAAGCAAAATATGTGGCTAAATTTGCTTAGCATGGCAAAAACACGGCAGTATTGCAATGATCATTGACATCATATCGCGCCTCATCTCTATTCTGGATATAAATATTTAAAGAAATGGAGTACGAAGGGTAGTGCATTGTTTGATCTTTTACAAGTTTTCCGCCAAGCGGGGGACGAGAGCTAAGTAGTGGTGATTGATGTCATTAACCGGCCTGTGGGATCAAACTTCAGCCGGAGGAGGAAGCGGGAGCAGCATATGTCCTGCTGCACTTAATGAGGATTTCACGGCTCGAACACGAGGGGGTTCAGATGAAGACAAGTCGCTCGGTCATTTGCATGTCAAAAAAACCCCAAAAGGCCCAGAGTCCTGGAAGACAATGAGGGGGGATTACTAAGGATGCGTTTAGAAAAAACAGATGTCAGCGTATTGAGCCTGACACTGGTGATCGTTTATAACTCTGTTTTATTACAGGGCGGTGCAGACAAGGAATGGAGTTAAAGAGTAGTCTCAGCCACATTACGGCCTTTTGGAACGCTTTGTTATGCTAGTTTAGGTTTTATGTCCAACTTTACTAGACTGGAGGACGAGTTCAACATAGTTGGAATTCTCCCTATTTGCTTTTGTTTGCCAAGAGTTTCTATCATAGAGCTTTGCGGGGTTTTTCCATTAAATATTATAATAATAATTCTTCACGAACCCCCTGAAATATTACTCAATTGCTACTTTGAGTGTCTGATTTCCCAAGTGCGTAAATAAGTAAATCAGCGTGTGAAGAAGATCACAGAGAAGATCTGGGGAGCATCTACCGAACCAGAGGTGGGAGGCTGATGGCAGTGACTCACCAAAGAGGGCAGCACCTCCACACTGCAGCTTCCTGGAAGCCCCTCAAACACACACACACACACACACACACACACACACACACACACACACACACACACACACACACTTGAAACACCATGTCATGAGCCTCTGTTGTTCACATCCAATAATGGAATGACTTATGCTGCTGTACGGTAGGTAAGCAAGCAGGGGGCATAAAATGGAAAAAGCAGTTAATTAGATTTTGGAGGCTCAGAGTGTTAAAGCGTGCAACCACGCATTAGGTCCCTGCTCTCTTTTCCTCCGTCATACCAGCATCGCTATGGCGACACATCTGTCTCTCATTGGCCCCAGCGGCTCCTGGAGGTTGTCATCCAGTCAATGGCCCCCGACACTCATCACGTGTATATATTATTACTATAGGCACATGCTGGGTTTGGTTGGGGTGGGGTGCAGCCTCGCCCGAGGGGGAGGTGTCATATAGAGGAAGACTGGCTGGACTTTATTCATAAGCATGAGTGCATCCACGTTGAGCGAGTGCCTTGTGCAATTTCTCTAACATATTAGCTAATCAAATGTGTGGACGTGTTATTTCTCCCACTTAATTGTGTTGAATTAAATGACCAGGACACCAGACTTAATTACATACATAAAAACGGGGTTTAATTGAAACTTTTGTATCAAAAAATAGCAATATCCATTCTTCACAGCTAAACTGAAAGGTCGGCATTGCGAGGCGATGTGACAACTATGAAAGCCGCTCGCGCCCATCCACAGTAATCAAATGAGTCTTGACAGTACAGAAACTAGATGGATGCCTCTACTTAGCCAGTCAACGCCAAAGGACAGTTAAAATAACATTCGAACATTCTCCATTTTAAGTAAACTGGTTTTATTCTGCTTTACATTGACAACTGCTTCAGTGCATCCTCCACATCTCAAAAAACGAAAAAAAAAGTTGAAATGTAAAAATAATTTATAGGAATGCAAACCAAAGGCCATGTAGGATATGCAGTTTTTAGGGGATAGGGGGTGAATTTTCAGCACTTAACAATAAATAAATAAATAGCCACAGAGTGTGGAATGTCTACACGTTGACAAATAAATTAATGCAAATGGGGAGAGGGAAAATGTACACACACAAAAAGAAAAAAAAAAAAACACATGCTGTACAATATTTATTGGAAAAAAAAACAAAAGACAATTGAGTCCATGAATATTGCATTGATTGTGCATTTCACACCCCAAACCCTGAGGGAGGCCAGGGGCAGGGGCCATGTAGTGTCAAGCAGTCAGACAGTGGAAGGCAAAAAAAATGAAACAGTAAGAGAGGGCCACACACCCCGCACCAGGCATGGGGAGAGGGAGGGGGAGTGCACAGGGTGTGTGTGTGTTGACAGTTTGTAGACATTCAGAAAAGACAGGATCCAGTTTCCGAACACCTGTACAGGCTAAAGAGTGAGTGAGCAGCGTCAAAGAGAGCAACACAGAGTTGAGTCGAGTGTGTTTCAAGTATTCCACTGTCAGGAAGAGCCCCCACCTCCTTCTCTCATATCGAATGCTATCGCAGCCTCTTGGCTGGGCCGCTGGTTGACTTACAGTGATGACAGAAGGGAGAGGAAAAAAAAAAAAGATTTTGAAATGAAAAACAAAAATCAAAACAACGGCCTAAACCGCTTCTTCCATCACAGCACAAGCAACGCAGCCGCCTAGGCCGAGGGCAAATCCAAAAACAGAGTTGTTGATGAAAGCCACCAGTAAAAGCAGCTTTCTAAAAATAAAGGCACTCCAAAATCAAAATTAAAACATTTAAATAAAAAAAGGTTTGTCTCCGAGCTCTATGAGAGCAGCCATGTCTGAATAGGAGGGCCTTGCCTGCATATACCAGCCTAGTAACAAAACGGGTACAATAAAGTTAGAAAGGGGTGGAAATAAATAATGCTGGTAAGACCGCCCGAACAGCAAAATGTTCCCATTTAGGAAACAGGAATAATCAACTCAAAGAAAAAAAGAGGGGATGGGTGATATATATAAGGAAGAACTAAAGTAATAAATTAGAAATTCCCTACAAAAGAGGAAAATGAAAGTACATTTTTCTTGCCGGACCAGCTGAGTCAATGCCCAGCCACTGATGTGGGCTACGAGCTGCTGGCCTTGAGTCCATCTCACAGCCTTCACGCCCACCCCTTCTTTCCTCAGAAAGTCTTTCCAGTCCATCAGAGCCGCCCTCAGAGGCTCTCCTTGCTGGAGCTTGTGCTTGACGAAGAGTCTGTGTCGATGGTCCTGAGCCGGATGTCGCCGGCATCTGGCTCCTCCGGTGACTTGGGCGACTCAGTTGTTGCTCTCATCCAGGGGTGGTCGCAGATCTGCTCCAGGCTGGGCCGGTCGGAAGGCCGCAGGGCCAGGCACCATTTGATCAGCTGCTGGCACTCTGAAGACAGGAAAACAAAACCAATGGTGAATACTTAGTATTGCTGCACTACTTGTATAGATCTACAATATGTGGAGGTGGCCCAAGCAGCCAATTAAGAGACCTCACTGAGTTACATAGTGGGACAGTAGCCAGAAAATTCTCTGGTTCCCATTGCAGGAGGATGCAGGGATCCAAGCATCCCAATGGATGCATCATGTAGTTAAAGTGGGAGCTGGATTTTGGGCTGTGCCAGTCACTGTGGCTAGAGGGCAACAGAGTCAACCCCTGTGTTAGTGTGCTGCGGCTGACTCACCAGCTGAGATCCTCCTCCTGAAGTACAGTCGCCCTCTCAGGATCTCCTCATCCTGCTCGAAGGGGATGTCGCCGCACACCATGTCGTACAGCAGCACGCCTAGCGACCACACCGTCGCCGATCGGCCGTGGTACCTGTGGAAGCGGATCCACTCCGGTGGGCTGTACACTCTGGTACCTAAAAAAGGACAAATAACAGGAGAGAATGGGTGAGCAATGGGTTGGTGTGTTGATGGGAAGCTTAAAAAGGTAAGAGTTTAGTAGAAGTGAATACAGAAACGAAAATGGTTAATGAGTCTAAAATGGCTGAGTCACAGTAGAAACCCTCTCCATCTTTCGGTAGCTACCAAACACAAACTGAGTGACCCGCCTGCGTCTCCACCCCTCCCTTCTGGAAGGAGGAACTTGGATACCAAACAAAAAAAAAAAAGAAAAGGCAACGTGAGCTGGTCACGTGAGCGGCCGACTCGGGTTTCACAACAAATAGATGTTACGTGGCACTGACCTAATCCAATACACGCAAACTGCGACGTGAGTCAACGTTTACCAACAAAATAGCAACCGGAAAAAAAATAATAAACACAAGACGCGGACGTATCACAGACGCGAGAACGGAAGTAAACGGGGTTAATACATCGAGCGTGAGTCATGTCTGCGAAATCACAACACGCGCGTCATGCGCGTTATAAAACCCTGGGAGATTTTCATTTGGCAGCATCGATTTACGTCGCTAATAATCAGAAAACCGCGAGACCCTTGGCAAGGAAAACCCTCGACCAAAAACAGAGCAGTGCGTCACAGCCTCGTGAACGCCTCCATGTCTGAATATAGCGCAGCGGAGCATCAAGGGCAAACACAGCCCGGCCCACGCGGATGTCTATTCCCAGACAACAAATTACACATCCAGCATTGTAACACTTTGAAATAGAGCTCGTGTGATAATAATGAGGGGGGGTCGCGCTTACCATCGAAATCTGTGTAGACGGTGTCCTTGAGAATCGCCCCTGAGCCAAAGTCAATGAGCTTGAGCTCCCCGGTGCGTAGATCCACGAGCAGGTTCTCATCCTTGATGTCCCGGTGGACGACGCCGCAGCTGTAGCAGTGTCTGACCGCCTCCAACACCTGGCGGAAGAAGCCCCGGGCCGTGTCCTCGTCCAGGGCGCCCTTCTCGGTGATGAAGTCGAAAAGGTCCTTGACGAGCTCCGGCCGCTCCATGACGATCAGCCAGCCGTCCGCGCGCTCGTAATAGTCCAGCAATTTGATAACTCCGCGAAAAGAAGAGCTGACCTTCTTCAGCAGTAAAATCTCCAAAGGCACCATGGATCCGTTCTGCAATAAGAAAATGCCTTTAATTAGTATTTTGGGGGGTTAAATACAAGCAGTCTCCATTTAACAACACACCACCCCCACCCAGCAGCAGCCGGGGGGAGGAGGGGGGGGGGACCAAAACAAAACCTCACACAGCTCGGGGATGACTACTTACAATTGTGCCCCACTCGGTCACCCTCTCCTTTGCGACGTGTTTCACGGCCACCTGAAATAACAACAAATAAAGGCGTAAGCGGAAACCAGGGGTTTATTCGGGGGAAAAAAGCGCGATCGCCCGGCTTCACGTAGGTCCCCGTTCCCCGTCCACGTCCTTACCGGTGCGCCATCAGAGATCCGGCTGCCGGCGTACACGGTGCCGAATCCCCCGCTGCCCAGAACGGATCCCACTTGGTAAACCTTCTCGAAAGGCTCCTTTTCCACTTTGACTGAAAAAAAAAACAAGAGACATTAAAATTATAAATCGGGCCGCGTTTCCACAACAAACCAAGCTGTTTACGCGCCGGTCAGCTGAAACTGTAGTAACGTTGGTTTGTCATAATTTCATCAAGGGGAGTAAAAACAGTGAGTAGCTTAAGCACAGATCGAGGATAAAAGCAGCGGAGAGCGAGGCTCGCGGAGGGCAAACGTACCCGGCTGGAGCTGTATCTTCACTGGTAGGTGGTCCATGCTCGAAGGGTTGCAAATGTGCGAGAATGAACCAAACTTTGACAGCAACATATTCGAGGCGAAAAGCCGGTGTAGACGATCCCAATCCACGCGATCACAGCCAGCAGCGAACCGAGCGCGGCGTGAGAAGAAGCGAGCTCAGGCGCCGAACGCACGGCGCGGACAGTCGACTGATATCCAGCCCCAGCAGTGCGCCAACTCCGCCGCACCGCGCCCGCTCCGCTCGAGTCGTGTCACGACCGCGAAGGCGCGCGCCGCTTCCCGAAAACCGACATTAAATCTGACGTCTGTGTTGTGACTCAAGCAGCGGCGCTGAAAAACAGGTCCTCTGGGGTGATAGTAATGATGTAGATAAAAAACGAACAGTCCGACGCGTGTATCAGACGTGTGAGCAAACGCAGAGAGTTTAAATGCCCTCCGCAGTATGTCGTTATCCTGACGAGTAGCCGCTGTCTGAGCTTTGGCGCGGTCTTCCCAAGCCAATATTTTGACGCGCAGTGGGTAGGCGGTATTCATCCGCCGCACACTATGAGTCGACTCGTATCTTTAATAACGCACCTAAATCGGCCCTATTTGTCAGAAATAGGGTTGAAATAAATACACAAAGAGCGTATTATAATTCAATCGTTTTATATGTTCACATACGATCCGTATAACGTTTTTTAATCGAGCACTACTTTCTGATAGTATGAGACGCTCAGGCATCTGTGTCTGGAAGCTCTGTGCTGCGCTCACTACCGACCCGGGCACTACGACCAATTAGATGTCGTCTATAAATACCGTGTTCCTATCTGCACCAATCGAGAGGTCGTTTTTATAATAAAGCAGGCTTTTGAGGGCACGTGGCGGCAATTCTGAGCCGCCCTCCCTGCTCCCCTGCAGCCCTGCAGCGAGCGGACACACGCAGTTACGGATAGTGGACGCTTAAATTATCACCACGACGCGATCGCCTCTTTTAACCTGTTAAACTCACGTGTAGGTGTTTGTTTACGTTTTGTTTACCTTCTATTATTAGAGTTCCCTACTCTTGATTACATATACACATAAAAATTTTACCCCTATTTAGCCAGGAAAGGCATAACAATAAAAAATATATTAAGAAGATAATATTTGACAGGGCTTACAGATCATTCTATAAAAGTCATTAACAAGTTTATTACAGATAATTCTGGTGAATAAGGTTTAAATTACACTGCCGCAACATCATAACAATGGTTAAGACGATGCTACGCTTACTCCAGTGTTTGGAGTATGATGCATGACGATGATACACGAGAACACGGTGCCACGCACTGACATGAAAACAAAACAGCACAGTGTCATGTTAACCAGACACGAAAACAATCGGACGCCCAGCGTTTGTCCGGCCAGCTGTCCCGTTTCAGAGGAGGCTTTCCACTTTTGCACATCTGACATGACCTTGGCTCTCAGTGACTTTTTCCATCTTTTATCTTCTGCTGATTCTGATAACCTGCACTTAGTTATGTAAATGTTAGCGCACAGGCTTTCGTATGCGAGTACAGCAGCCTGTGGGCTCCCCTGCAGCCACTTCTATGCATCACAATGCACGCCTGCTCATTTTACACCAGCGCTCACGACTGATGAACATATGCATGCTATTAACACGTGTGCACGACTTCATGCCACAGCAACACCTTATTAACACGTTACACACGCACGCCTGCGTCTGAAAGGATTTCCCACCATGTGCATGCAGATCGTGTTAAGGCGCAGAAGAACGTCAAGGCTTAATTAGGTTTCTCGAAGTATTTGCATAAATGACAAAAGCCTGAAGGACACGTGCTCCGCCGTGCAGCGATGCTTCCGCCTCCGCCTGCGCGTTCGCGTTTTGCGGCCGTGGGTGCGTTTATAGATTCACCCCGGGTCTGACCCACGCGCCTGCTCTCCGCTTAGTTCTTCAAACGCCGCAGAGAAGCCGCGGTTTCACCCTTTCCGGAGCCAAATCTCTAGTAAATTTCCACGTGAAACCTGCCAGCGTCTCCGCGCTTCCCTCCCACACTCCAAACAGATCGGCTCAGGTGAATTGTAAAATACTAAATTGCCCGCAGTCATGAGCTTGAATGAGCTCCTGCGCGTACGACTGTTCCTTAAACCGGGTCGGAGGTGCCGCGGCTGCACTGATATTGAGTGTGAGCCCCCCCGTCCACACCATGAACCTCTGTGCCGTCCAGCACGTTTACCACAACTCCAAGAGGTCAGACGAAGCTGTAGGATCTGGCAGAACAATGCGCGAAGCTTCTGGATCTGAAATATTCATTTTTCCTTCTTGTTTCTTCGCCCTACGAGCCCCCTACACGGAGCCTCGGGCAACCGCTCTGCAAACACACCACACCTAGAGTATGCGCGCTAAATAATGCATTTAACTCTGTACGGATCTTCCACTTGCAGCCATTTTAGCGTATCATCGTGTAGATAATGAGCGGCGAGTTTAAAGTTTTACGAGACGTCGCCCCGGAAAAAGGAGCCGATGAGTTATGAACTCTCCCGGCTTCTCGTAGACAGCTGTTTCGTCGGGGCCTCGTACGAACGCGTGCCGCGCAGTTGTTCAGAGCTCTCATGGGAAATCACCACGGGGGGTGCGGGGGGGTTATTTACGATCGCCCATCTTTTGATCTGTAGATGTAGATACATCTGGAGTGCTGGAGGAGAAGTGGCTTGCGGCCCACTGATGAGCCGTCCACCCGCTTCTGTCTCTCTCCCCGTCTCTCTTCTTGTTTCGCCGCATGCCTGGGATGCCTCCTGTTTTCCTTTCGCTCTAATTACTGCCTCCGTAAACTGTGTCAGCGAGGCCGAAATAGTTTTGATAAGGGGGTCCGGCTGCATTTGCATCTGTAATTTGATGGGGTTTCATTGGGGACACATAAAACCAGGCTCTCCAGAGAATACGTGGCCACTTCAGAGCCGCGGGGGTCGGGCCGGGTTATTTTTAGCCCCCTCTCGCGCTGGCCCGGTGGAAGCCACATCATTTTGGTGAGCCGCTGATTGAAATCGATCCAGCTTGGTTGAGCCGGTGCTCTCTGCCAGGGAAATCAGAGGGCCTGGATTCGCCGTGGCCCACGTTCGGCTCAGGCTCCCCGACATGCGTGAAGGATATGCATCGTGATGCCCTTGAGCAATGGGGCAATGCGCTGACACATGGTTTGATGACTCAGCTGCATAAATCCTTCATTTACTCATGCCCAGGTTGCGGCGACTAGTCCTGCGTGCAGCGCGGCAGCCAGGTTGCTATATGGATTACTGTCTAGACTCAGCGTTACGCAACGACGCCAGGTCCCAGTCGGCTCGCTGATCTGGTGGCCACGTTGCATAACTGATCAGCAGCTCGTTCTGGACTCCTTCTGTTTTGCGCGTCTTCGTTTCCATTAATCCTAAAATGAATATTTCCCGAGACGTGCTCTAAAGTAAACACGGCGATAGCCCAGGGTCACGCTGCTTTGCGTGCGTGTGTGCGTACGTGGGCGTGTGTGTGTTTGTGCGTTCGTAATTCAGCGAGCCAGGAAAACAGAGGACGACCAAATGAAGAGCGAGTCTGTAGCTTCTGTGGCCGCGTGGGACGTTAACGAGACCCGGTGGCCTATTGTTAATGTCGTAATCTAATATGTAAGTGGTAGCGACTGGTGATTCTTTCTGATGCGACTCCAACAGGTTAAGTGCCAGTTGATCGGTGGCCTCAGAGAAACTGCGAGTGACAAATAGGACTTCCAGCATCAAGCACGCACACACATGAAAACAATCATGCACACACTCACACACAATCAAACGTCTTTTATATTGTCTGCTTTCCATCATAAAAACATCCATATTGGCTCTGCCCCTCTGTATTGAGTGCTTTCTATGCAGCTCCCTGTCTTGTGTGCACACATGGTCAGCGTCCGTGTACTGAGTACCTGTACTTACAGGAGGGGACAGAACAGGCCTCAGGCTACTGGGAGATTTTATAAAACCAGTTCCCATTTGATCATTTGGATAGGAACAAGCCTTTCATTGCATTAGCTGAGGGTTTGTGTTTGGGTTGGCCTTCAGGTATGCCATGTAAAAAGGACTGGCGCGCTGCCCGGCTCCGAGCTAATGCACTGCGGCAGTTTTTTAGTTTTTTTGTTGCAGTAGGAAAGATTAGCACAGTTCTGATGGGCAAATTTAAAACAGGTGCCGGGTCGTCACCGCGCTGCCTCTTCGGACCATGTGGGTGCAATTTGAGCGATCAAAGCTACATACGCCGCGTGTTTGACTTAACGCTTTACGTAAATGGTTTACATTCCGAATGGGGTTTTCACCTCTTGTCCCTATTAAGAGACTGTTCGCCAGTCAGTGCTCACTTTCAAAGTCTATTGCTTAAACCCTCCCTCAGCCGCTGCGTAGGTACGGTAGTTAATCTGCAGTGGCAGAACTGATGCATATATATATATATATATATATATATATATATATACACCCTCCTGGTAGTGCAAACATGAACGTTTCAACTAAGTGCCCCACTTTCCTCTGGCAACTTGATCCATTTATCTGCCCATCCCTGTCTTAAGAGGATACTGAGACCAAAGCCTTAAATCCCCCAAGGCCAGCAGGGCCGGAGCTGCTTCACAGAAAGCGCTGATTGGTCCTTCCTCTCTCATAGGATGAATCCAGGTACAGTAGGAGCAAAATTGGATGAATGAAAATGAAAAAAAATATGGTAACGTGTTGACGTCGACCTGTTTTATTATGTTTATTATGAAAAACAAACATAATCGAAATCGATTTCTGTCACGTAGCGCTACAGCGATTCTGGCTCCTAATAAAGAGTCAAGGAACACTGGGGACTGATCACTTAACGTTAAATATAAGAGTCCACGTAATGATTTACCTGGTAGCTCAGCGTTTAGTCTTGGCTGTGTTGGGAGAAGTGCTATCAGCATCAATCAGTGTGATCAAGACCAATCTGCAGGTGTTTTTTACCAGCTGTTGGGCCGCCAGTTATGCCGCTGAGACAACATTTGGCTCCTGTCTGCCCTTTGGCCCGTGCTTCGGGGCGATCCCATTGGCCGGTCCGAGTGACAGGCATTGTGCTGACTGTGTGTCTGCGAGGGCCCGAGCTGCTGCAACGCGGGGCTGCCTGGTCAGCAGTCTGTGGCTACACACACACACACACACACACACACACACACACACACACACACACACACACACACACACACACACACACACACACACACAGTACAGATATCACCAGCGGTTCAGCGGAACCAATGCAAATGTACCTGCTAGGACCAAAGCAACCAAAAAAGATCCTCCAATTGCAGATCCTCCAAAAGCAATTGAATGAACTTAGCACTAAGGGCTGTCCTCAGCTTCCCACAATGAATCGAGAGGCACCAGAGCCAGTGTCATCGATGAAGTGCCTCCTAATGATGCCCCAACTAATTACATGTCAATAGGTTTTGCATGCTCAGCAGCTTCAGATACAAGACACCCGTCCTCTGCTGTAACTGGTCGAGCGTTTGCATCGTAATCACAACTATCCCGACCAAAGCCGATGCACCGTCCGCTAACTCCGAGCGCCCGTTGAATAATTACACAAAAACCCTGTTCAATAATTTCCTGTGACTGTAATAAGCCTCCGCCTCACTTGTCAATATTGGCATGTGTAATTAATCACGATATGATGCCGCTGGAGCGTGCTCGAATGTTTATCTTTCTGCATAATTAGCCAGGACAAAACAGCAGCTTTGTTTGCTAATTAAAGAAAATTGATCAAAAGTTATATTTGGTGAGGAGCAATTATACCTGTAAATACACAGGGGAGATAATTAGCAAATCGTTTCACATGTTTTAAACAGAAATAGGCAATAATTAGTCAGTTTCAGTTCGGGCTTTTATTCTGAGCATAAAGAGCTAAAGACGCTTGGGGAAACACTAATTAATGAAGATTTTAGGCCCATTTTAAAAAAACTGGAAAATATAATGTAAGAATAGGAGGTTAGATAACAAATGCAAGATATAAAGAACAAATGAACAAGTGGATGTCATGCTGCTGCTCCCGTTGGTCCTCCGCCACGCCCTCTGATGGATACACGTGACCATCGGAGGCCTCGCTCTTCATTGCGCGGCGGAACGTACAAACGAACGCCGGGAACGTGTGTGTTCCTCTTCGATGGAAGTGCAGATGCAGCGTGGGTAATTATGGAGGGCCCGTGCGCCGCGGCGTAATTGCTGCCAGGAATGCTCACAGCTGAGAGCGGGAGCGAGGGGCCGCCTGTTGGCATGGCAACGGCGGAGGCAATAATTATTTACCCCCCCCCCCTTCAAGGAGAGGGTGGAATCCCCTCTTCAAAGGAATTCCACACCTGCGAGTAGAAGCAATCCCCCCCTTCACACACACAGAGCTGTCTGTACACAATACGTGTGAATTTGAATCATCCTCTCAGTCTCAAGTACTGGAAGCCAATAATACAAGTTTTACATAAACCCTACATTTCTAGTTTTATAGTGGGGGGCTGAAAGGACGGTGTTGACATAATGTGTTTGCACCAATAATAGCCACAGGCAATGTAGTATTTCTCAAGTCTGTTGTGATTGGTAGAGTTGAGACCCAGTGGGTTGTTCAGTCACCTTCATGCTGTTATGATGGTCTAAAACCCACATAATTAACTTATTTATGCATATTTGCAACTAAAGATTCCCAGTCCCACATTTGGGGGAGTCTCACTGAGTTTTGTTTGAAAATGTAAATCGAGCAAATGCTTTTTTTCCAACTGCTTTTGAACGTTTCAGGCCCGAAGTCACACAGAAGCACGGATGTGCTGTTTTCACAGAGCAAAACACGAGGCCAACCACAATAAGAGGAAGCGTTTATTCCCCTGTCGACTGGGATTTCTCTGGAATTGAATAAAGCGAGCCGATAATATGACTAAGCTGTTTCCATGCATGGATGCGCAGTCACTGATTTGAATATAGTTTCCCTGGAACACGACACACAATGGACCTTCATAACAACCGGATTGTTTTTACTCCACTTGCCATATCTAATTTAAATAACGAGCAAGGCAGCCCCCCCCCTCCCCCATTCTTCCCGCTATCAATTGGTTCGTCAACAGGACCCCTGCCTTTGTTTTCCCAAGACCCTGGAGCACACACACACACACACACACACACACACACACACACACACACACACACACACACACACACACACACACACAGACATATACGCACACGCTCAAATCGCACAAACACGGCAAAACCAGTAGGGGTATGTGACCAGTCTGCCCGCCCAGGGTCAACGCTTTCCAGAGCCACCGTCCCTGATTAGGAAAGTATGATTGAGGTTGGTGCGAACTTTCCACAGTAGCGACAAAACACCTCAACATTCACGAGCTGGTGGGTAAACAGTCCCCAACTTTAGTTTCCAGTCAGTCAGCACCTGCTGTCAGGAAGACAGTGATCATTCAACCTGTGACTAACCTGTCTTATAAAAAAACAGAAACGAATGCAGGTACATTAAACACGTTCCTAAAAGCTGGGGAGGAGCGTTTTTTCCTGCTCCGGCCTATTTGTTTGGTCTCTATTTTGAGATTTATCGTCCAAAAGAAAACGCTGAACCGCCAGAGATAATCGCAGTGTCAATATGGAAAAACGGAGCCTCTTACTGGAAGCTGTGAGATGAAAACACCACGCAGCTGAGCCGGTGTTGTTGACCACCACCAGCCGTGTGGCCAGTACAGACACACAGCTGACGGCCGCTCGGTCAACACAACATATTTTCTTGATTCTGTCAATTTGGACCATTGTAGCACAGTATCCAATTAGAGGACTACTGCGTTTAATCACTTATCTCCACACACACACACACACACACACACACACACACACACACACACACACACACACACACACACACACCAAGCTGATTAAGATGTGTGACTTTCCAGTGTTTGACCACGCGGAGGTCAGCGCTCCAAGGTGACTGCCAGCTTGTTGATGGATGTGCGCCGCTTTTCCCTTTGATCTTTTTCCAGTGGGAACGCTGCCACGTGTGACCCGTTGCCCGGTTAGAGCAGCAGCCGGGGCAGGTCGCCCCCCCCCCCCCCGCTCCCCCCGCGGACACGCAACGCGATCGCGGTGAAGGTGTAGCGATCGCGGTGAAACTTAACTGGGTCACGCGCCCGTTCTGTTGCACGCGCGCGACGGTCCGGCGTTCCGTCCGCCACGACGGGGAATAAATGACAGGGGTGAGTGCGCGTCAGCTGATCGGTCTGGTGCGCGCCGCTCGCAGTTTGCTACTTTTTTTTTTTTTGTTGCTACTTTTGCTCGTCTCCACGTGAGCTCCACCTTCAGCGGTGAAACGTTACACCGCGTGTGATTTGGCCGCAGGTACAAAACACAGGCGGGCATCAAAGAGAACAGCACCACATGTTCTTCATGAGACGGCGCATGCGTGCGTGCGTGCGTGCGAGAGCGCGTGCATCCTCGCACCTGTGTGCCACTGTCTTTTTATGAGCTCGTGAGCAGGGCCGCCCCCCCCCCCCCTCCCCTCCAGAACCAGCACCTTTCCCCCTCGTGTGTTTGCCTCATGATCAAAGCCCCTGCCGTGCCACCGCTCCTTTTGATGCCGTGGCACAATAGAGGCCTGTTGGAGGTTTTGATTTCCTCATCCATTCAGCTCCATAAACGACAGGCCTCCCGTCCCTCCGGCAGGCGGGGGGAGGGGGGTTGGGGTGGGGTCCCTGGCAGGCCCGTGGAGGTCCCTTTGCCTTTGGGGCTGTCTGGCTGGGCTCTGGACATCGGGAGGGGAAAGTGACACTGACAAATGATGTAGAGCACATGAAAAGGAGCAGGCGCAATGTCAGCGTAACTCAGTTTCAGTCCAGCAACTGTACGCACTTCCCTTATAACAAGATAGAGTGGACTGTTGAAATGCCCCGTGACCCCGCTCCAGCCATCACGCTGCCAATGCACCCGGGTTGCATTCTATTTATTTATTATAGGGAGGACTTAAACCAAAGATTTCCGCTTCTTGCGTCTTCCAGCCGAGCCGCTCGTCGTGCGTGACCTTTTGTTGTCGCAGCACAAATTGTGCTGCTTAAGCGGCTTCCCGTGCGTGAAGCCTAACTAATGGAGCTTGGATACCGGGACGTGCTATACTGGTGCCACACCACTGACAAAGGATCAGGTTTCACAACACACAACGGCTTCACGTGAAGAATGTCACTTGGTAGAAAATGGACTCTTGCTGCTAAGGTTAATCTAATTTCGGCCGCAGCGACATGCTTGAAAATGACATAGGGATGAAAATGTAACGGCAGACATTTCATCATGTTTTGCATCGCCATTACATCATCTTCTAGGAATATTATTCGCCGATAAATGACTCAGTGTATTACTATGTTTCCAGAGTCGCTGATTAAATGTCCTCACGCGGAAAAACATGTTGTTCCGCTACCGATGGAAAGATCGTGGAACTCCGCTTTCCAATCAGGACAACATGGCAAAACAGATGATTCAGTCGGCCACAAAACCTCAATCTGAGGCAGCTCCAGTCATTATCTCTTAAGAGAGCGACACGGGCAGAAATGGAGCTGCGAAGCTCAGCTGACTTGTTCCTTTATGATCTTTTATTCTTCCTCCCGAGGCCCAAAAAAAAGAAGCGAATTTGCGTTAGCAATGAATTTGACTTGCTTGAATGACAACTGGAAAGTCCAGTTAGATAAGACCCCTGAAGCATAATTAGCTCTCGAAATATGATTCAAATGCCACGTTCTGTGCTGCTGCACCTTCGCTCTCGTCGTGATTCAATTAATGTTCAGCGAAATTACAATGACTCCAATGCCCCAGAGAAATGATCGTACAATGGAGCCACAGTCACAGATATAATGACTTATTCCTTTTCTCCCCTCACTTCATGGATTAAAAAGGAGATGTCTTTGGTTATTTCCGGTGCTTGATGATGATGCTGTGATGTAATCACAGAAAGACCTGAACAAATGCTTTTCTGTGTCGTAAAACTAAATCTTTTTTATAGTTAGGCTGTTCAAACATACACACAAAGATTTACTGTCAAATGCTTTTAATTGTGTCTTATATATAGATCATGGCACTTCGGCTATGAATGGCAACATGGGATGTGGCCTAATAGCTTTACGAATTACTGTATGACATTTTATTTACAAGCAGCATTTCCTCAGCACCATTAATATATGGCTACAGTGTTTTCCAGCGAACATGTTGTGGCTCTAGGGGTTTGTGTGACAGAACACAACAGGGCCTTCTTCCGCCAGCCTCCACTCCACCGCTGCCTTTCGCACACACAAGAAACCCCACGCAAACAACAAGTGCAAACCTCTACGGGTTGTCTTTGCTTGCCCCCACCCCTCCTTTTGGTCGCCTAGTTGTTTCCCAAAGGAAAGCAGAGGTCACGCGTGAGGAGGTGTGAAAGTCCCCCAGTGGTATCTCTGAGGTGATACGGTGCCTTCAGTTACAGTATGCATGAGCGTGAGCATCTAGCATGTGCATTCAAAGCAGGCTTCCCGGCCCCTTTTTGGCAGATGATGGTTGAGAAAAGGCTCGGCTTGGCCCCGACAGCTGCCTAACTGCATGAACTCTAGTACCTCCACACGTTGCGCACCACCATAATAGTGATCAAAGACAAACTGTCCCTGCTGACCTCTCGCCTGCTTTCACCGCTACCATTAGTCAGGGCATCTAAAGCGACGTTGAGGGGAAGACAATGTCCTGTACTGCTGAGGCATGCCCCTGCTATTTCACGTGCCCTGAAGGGAATATTGTGGTCACGTGCTGCGGAACAAATTGTACCAGAACAGAGAGACACAAGGAAACACAAGAGAGGTGAGAAACAAGTGGGAACGAGGGAGGGGTGGAGGGGGGTGTGTGTGAGAAATATCGGGATTTATGGGGCAGGAGAGGTGATGAGAGGCAATATATACACATCAACAATCAGGATTTGGATCTGTGCTGCACATTTGTGTTTCGCTGGGTGAACATCGAACGCATCACTGAACCTTTGCAGCACCACCTTCATGCTGTGTATGTCCCTGATTTAGTTCAATTCAAAAAAAAAAGAAAAAGAAAAACAATCTTCCGCTGCTGGAGCGTCCACGTCAGGGTCTGTTGCATGTCAGTACAAAACAGGCCCCGCTCTGATATGGCAACAAACACGCGAGAGAACGCTCGGCCACCGCAGCACGGGTCCTCGGCCCACTGTTGACAGCAACACGCGCGGAAAAGGGAAAATGACGGCGTGGTGTTTGCTTGATTCTATCACGCGAGCACCATGCGTACGATCAGCCGATCGGCCTTTTTACTGTGCTTCCAGCTTCTGCTTTATCCTTCACACGCTGCTTCACATTTTCCTCGTCCAGACCCACATGTAGCAGCACTTCCTCTTACGCTCTGGCTGGACGTCACTCGCTCTCAAAGAGGCCTTTCTGATTTAAAGGCAGGAGCTACTGCTCAAAGTCCGCTGGACCAATGCATTCATATAGAAACAAGTCACATCTCAAGCGGGTTGGAGGCAAACCGATCACACTGTTAATGACAATTAAGTGGAAAAGAAAGGATCCAGCTTCACTTCCACTACCACAACCATAGTTTGTTTATGTTTTGGTCCAGTCCGATTCCAGGTAACCTTCGATCCATAATGTTGTTTAGATTGTCACCACCACCCATGTCTAGACTTTTGTGTGTGACTCATAATCCCCCAGAGGAAGCTAATTGCCGAATATGTTTCCTAAACTGCCTCTTTTGAGCAACCCATCACACGCAGTCTGCTGCTGTTTGAACTGCAGCATCTACCAGATGTGGGCGTGCGTGAGTTAATCCTCCCAGAATGCACTACAATGAAGTTGAGATGCCAATAAGGTGGGGAGACGTTGGCCCAAGGAGTGTCCCGGCTCCTCGGGATATCCTTGTCTAGTGTTGGCCCAAGCTGTGTAAACTTACAGTAGCTGAGCTCTGACTCATATTCCGTAGCCGCGCTTGCTTTACACTTGCAAATCGCCGGGTGATTCATGAACAAGGCGGAACACGATGCTCAAATGTCAACGGGATTAGGCTTCGCTCTTAGCGATGGCAAATGGGAGTTGGAGCTAAGAGTAGACGTTTGGTCTTTGAAGGAATTCAAAATGTCAGGACATCCTCCCAAAGTGGCCCCCGCCGCTGGCTCCCAACGGGGCTTCGGCTCCCATTATTCACCGCCAGCCGCTCCGATCTGGCTCCGATCGCTCACCTGACGTGCTCCACGTTCACGCAGGGCCGCGTTTATGCAATCACGCCATCGGGGAGCTTTACGTAACACACTGACCTGCATTCCTTCTCCGTGCAGTGTGACAGTTGGGTTGAATGAATTAGGGTACAAATAGGACCAT
Source organism: Betta splendens (assembly GCF_900634795.4). Classification (NCBI taxonomy): domain Eukaryota; kingdom Metazoa; phylum Chordata; class Actinopteri; order Anabantiformes; family Osphronemidae; genus Betta; species Betta splendens. The sequence continues at coordinate 4,982,548 of NC_040889.2, read as the reverse complement.
CATTCACTCGCATTCCTGTGAACCTTGACAGGTGGCATCGCCGTTTAGATTCATGCATCTTTGTGGATGCCAAAGGCATGGCCTGCGACTGAATGGGTGATGGGAAGCTGGAGCGTTGCCAAATAATCTTCATGAAATGAAGGAAACACCAGTTGTAGGGCAGAAGATGAAATTTAGCCTTTGTTTTAGAAGGAAATAGGTCCGTAATTGTGTTCACAAAGCAGAAAAGCTCTGTGGAAACACTTTGTCCTGTGCGAACCTCAGCAGGATCTTGGCACCCAGCGACCCAGCTCCCTCGTTAAAGTGTGTGTGAGGACACGTCTGGCCTTTGAAACCGTTCACCTCAGGTGTGTCACACGTCCGCATGTAGCTCATTAACGTTCCCGCGCCTGTTCTAGTAAAATCAGACCAAGAGGTTCCCTCTCATCTGGTGCCAGATGAGCTCACACACACACACACACACACACACACACACACACACACACACACACACACACAGACACACACACACACACACACACACACACACACACACACACACACACACACACACACACACACACACACACACTTGTTTCTATAAGCTGACACCTTGAAGCAATGGGTGAGACTTTATTTGTGGTTTAGCGACGTCAGATTTTTTATGGTGAGAACAACAATCAGTGCTTTTTCCCTTGAGGCTAAGACAGGCCCATACCTGTGTGTGTGTGTGTGTGTGTGTGTGTGTGTGTGTGTGTGTGTGTGTGTGTGTGTGTGTGTGTGTGTGTGTGTGTGTGTGTGTGTGTGTGTGTGTGTTCTTGCGGTTACATTGAAATGGAGCCCAAAATCCTTTTTTTTTCTACCAAAGTGGGGCCCTTTCACCAGGCCCCACAAATTTCAAGGCCTGCTACTGCAAGGGAGGGTGTGTATGTATGTGTGTGTGTGTGTGTTCTTGCCAATATGTCAATGTAGACGATTTGTGCAGCCTGCCACCCGAGTCTGTTTGGTGGGTGTACATGCTACTAGCCAAACTATAGGCTCTTTGAATGTCACCTCTATATTTATCCAGCCATGACACACAGTGTCTTGATCCTATTTCAGAATGGGGGGGGGGGGGGGGTCATTTGGAATACTTCCAACTTGTAACAAATCTAGGCCAAGCACAGATGGATCCGTTGCGTTGCAGGCTGGCACCGGCTGCGACCGCGCCGCACGCTGCTGCTCGAACGCGCAACCGACAGCGCCGCCGTCGACCGACACGGAATCGATTCGAGCCGCAGGCGACTCAACAAAGATCCGGTGACGCCGCGTGGCTCCTCAACAATCCGCTACCGCTACATGAGCTTGCATCTGCCCTGGCTTCAGTCTGCTGAGTAGCTCCCGTCGTTCCTTTGGCCCATTTATGAGCCATTAAAGGCCCCTAGTGTGTGCGCAGGGAGGACGAATGTGGGCCGAGATGAGCAATTTAAAGGTAAAATGGTTTTGGGAGCCGAACGTAGCATCACAAAGTGAAACTGATGTTTTTTAAATAACATAATTAAAATGACCATTTCAAAGCTTTTTAAAAGGAAGACTGTGCTTACTGTACGGCAATAAAAAGCATTTAGGACCCAATTGAATTCATTGAGCACGGATGGTAAAAAGGAGCCATCTGTCATGTTGCATTTCCTCTACAATAATGAGACGGACGATAATCGCATTTGTTTTTTTTTCCACCAGACTCCTCCATCCAGTATGGCTAGTTTCTCCATCCTGGAGTCTTCAGCCCTCGTGCTGCAGGGCGCTGGTCTGAGGGCGCCTGACGTTTACAGGCGGACGTCTAGAAATGTTCAAACGGCCGCGGCTAAGATCAACGGGAGACACTGACCGGGTCCAGACGGCGGCTGCCGCTCCTGCTGCTTTCTCCTCTGCCCACGAGCAGGCCGGCCGATCTGTTACGACTGAGACATAGAAAAACCTGAAAGAGCATAAAACAAGGAGAAAATGACTTACGAATAGACGAGACACATGAGAGAGACAATGTATGGAGCCAGTGAGCCGCAGCACATGGACAAAAACCAAAGGAGGCACGTTCCTCTGCTTCCTTTGCCCGGAGGATGGAGGATTTCCTCCAAAGGGCGCCAAGAGAGTGTTTGCACTTTCTTCCCTACATAAACACGTGCACACAAAGGCATCATTTATGGAAAAAAAAAAACTAAAACATTTGGACTGTGCTCAAGCTTTCAAAGTTCAGTCACGTGCTTTTTGTACCAGTCACTTATTGTGAATTTAAAAAGCGATGGTGATGGGACGAAGCACGTTTCTGCCACAAAGATGACTTCTTTTGAATAACGTTTGGATAATTGGCAGAAAGTTCGATATAACATTTGGCTGGTTTCTATTTAGACGCGTGTTGTTGAGCACACCTCCATGTGGCCAGACGTGTTCCCGAGCTCGACCTGACCCAGACCCCCCCCCCCTCGGCCGCCCCAGGGCCCCGCTTCATCACTCGTGTAGGATGTATTGGGGGCGAGAGCGAAGTGGAGAGAAATCACCTGGAATCTTGTTAGGTTCAATAGCTGGGGCCTGTGTGTGCGGTCCAGCTCCCGGGGGAGGAACTGCGGCTCGGATTAGTTAACCCTGTCTCACCCAAGGTGCTGTTCAGTCTTATCCCTGCAGCATAAGCTTTTAATGAGTTCACAGCCTCCTTCTACCTTTTTTCTGCTCTCTCTCTCTTTCTCTCTCCCTCTCTCTGCCCCTGTGTGTTCATTCATCCTGTGTTTCTTGCTTATTTTTTGCTCGCTGGCTTTTCTCTCCTTTATCTTCATTTACCTCCCTCACTCCTCCATCGCTCCACGCCCCCCCGCCCCCGTCGGCCCCACCCCCACCTGCCCCGCATATGTTCTTTGGGGTCAGGATTAGGACCTTTGTTCTCAATCAATTAGAGAGAGGTGGACATTTTAAACGTGCTCTCCGTTTTATAAAGTGTTGTCCCTCGCTGGCTCCACAGTGAGTCCTGTTAAGCGGTTAAATGTCACCTATGATCGGTGACGCAGATGGAAAACTAAGCAATTCAGACTCAAAACATTGACATTTACTGATGCTCAGTCATTTCCTGGAATATTTTACTGTACATCGCTACATAACTGGGTCCAAGGAAACATGCCAACGCTGTTCCCATGGAGTGATTCCAGAGACAAGCATAAAAATCAGCCGAATCATTTAAAAACATTCATAATGAATTCATTTTTATTTGAATAGAGGCTTTCTGTCAATGACACTAATAAACAACTACCTTCATAGTTTAAAAGCTCAAGAAGCTTCCCTTGAATTTGGGAAAACTCAACCTTTTCAAAATAAAAGTACTGAATATGTTTGTGATTTATGAAGGGATTTGTTTTTTACTAAAAAGCTGCAGTATTGTTTCATATTTCATTTTTTCGGAGCAATAAAGCCGATATTGCTGAGCTAATAGCAGCCATGAGGTGAATAACACAAGAAAACTGCATAAGAGTGCAACAATATATTAGAAATCCCCCCCCCCACTACAAGATTAGAGCAACTTTCTGCTGCGCTTATTTACATATATTGTGATAATCCTACTCATAGTACTCTATTGTTTACAGCTGGGAGGTTATGATCCCACCACTCATGTATAAAAGGCATCCTGCTCGTCTGCACCGACGATGTTGGCTGAAAACAACAGTCGGGTACAGGCATTCGCAATATCGGGCTCCTCTTGGGTGAGATTACCGCTGTCATAACTAAACATGTTTGTTTTCATGCTGATTTATTCACGCAGAAAGCGATGAAACATGCATGCGAGAGAGCGTGTGTGTGTGTGTGTGTGTGTGTGTGTGTGTGTGTGTGTGTGTGTGTGTGTGTGTGTGTGTGTGTGTGTGTGTGTGCCTTTGCGGGGGAGCCACCCTGTCTATGGAGGAGACAGAAATTACTTTATGTCCCCTTCGGGATGAGAAGCAGCACAATGAAAACTTCATAAGTAGAGTGGCTCAGAAACCGGCAATGTTAGACCTCAAGTCGTTCATTTTCTCCTGACGCCCCCCCCCCCTCCACCTCCCACAGTTGCATTAGCCTGTCTCTTAGAAGACTGGTAAAGGAGCCCCGCTGTCTGACGTGAAGCGAGCCGAGAGGGAGTGAAGGGGCAAAAAAAAAAAACGAAATCAGAGCAAACAACGGAGACGGTGTGATCCAATTTTCCCCTCTTTCTTGTTGCCCGCGTTTTGTTCTATGTTCGTTTAAATAGGCTCCCGTGAGACGATGTAGCCGGGGGTTTGCACACGAACCAGCGTGCGCTTTGCTTGGTGCATTTTTCCGTGCGAATGACAAATGGAAGCAGAATCTCGATGACTTTTCCCAAATGTTGTCCAGGAAAAAAGTAGATAGAGTAGATAATATCCTCTGACTCAACTACAGCATTACAGGCCTGTGCAGGGTCGACCAGGGGTTAACCTTACTTTGACCCCAGTTGGTTTTAAGTTATGAGCGCAGGAAGTATAAGCAGATAAAACGGGATTGCAGCGTTCTAAGCTCGCCTATTGCAGAGACCCCCTCTGTTCGGGCTTACGGACCGATTATGGCATATGATATTGAATCCTCTTTGGGCTGCAGCCATTGTGCAAGCATGCGCCTCCACCTGCCCCCTCTGCGTCTACACGCCGAGGTGCTTCCTGCGCCAGCGCCGGCACTAAGGGGCTTTTACCTCCCCCGGCGCCGGGGTCAGGAGTTCAGCGGGGCGCTAAGTAATGACCTTCAATCAACATCCATCACTCAATGTGGGACGCATGGCTGCTTCTCCACAGCGCAGGTAGGAGCTTAGCGTCAACCGCCACCGCATTAGCATAATGTCCCCATCATGACATTCGCAGAGGTTTGGGCGCGAGAGGCCGAGCGCTGCAGCAACAGCAGCTTTACGAAGGTCAAATGAGCGACACGGCGCCGGTGACTCCGCTGCTGGTGTTGTTCCGTGGGTTTTTCCTCGCAGAACTCACACAGAACTGTCTCACAGAACAGTGACTCAGCGTGAATGTCTGGAGACGGAACTATTTGCTGTGATGAAAACAGACGGAGCGCCACTGTTTAGCAGTAAACACACGCTGGTACAGGTTGGCCTGACACGAGGAGTGTGTTACTCATTGAGCAGGTGCCGGTACACCGGCACTAACGTTGTCATGTGATAACCTTGTATGATTAAAAGCGCATAACAACACCAGCAAGTCAGGAGAGAGAGCAGATATCAAAACAGCACAACAAGAGTCCAGTGTGTCCAGGAGGGTGTCAGAAAACATCTGGAAGGTTGGAAAAGCATCCAGATTAACTATAGATTGCCCACTGGCATCCTCTTTTTTGTTTTGCATGTGTCCAATGGCTTTTCTGAACTCCCCATGGCCCCTTTGGCCCCTCAGCACCTCCACGTGATACAACACTTCCACAGACCCAAAGGTTCAGGTTTTTCCAGTTGTCAAGAGCCACATCAGCACAAGTGGCGCGTCCATTAGCCGCCTCCTCAGCCCTCACAGGACACACGGCTCGTCACAGTCACGAGGCCGTGCTGATAAAATACGGAGGTCACCGAAGGGTCACGGAGGTCGACCCGTGACCGAAAAGGTCGGACATTTGTTCTCCGGGGAAAAAAAAAGAATAAAGCGTGTCCTTCAAGAGCACATGGGCCGCTCTATAATTGAGCGTGACCAAAATGTTTGAAATGTAAATTCTGCACAAGGTTGTGCGACGGGTGATCTCGTGACGGGCCTCAAATCGCGCTCGGAGCGATGGGGCGGCCACATGTTTGGCTCGGGTCACAGGGTTTCCACAGGCTTTCGAGGAAATGGCGAAATAAAGACGGGAGCGTGGATGCGAGGCAGTCATTTTCTTCTCTCTTCATGTGGCGGCGGGTTCTCCCCCCCCCTCGTCTCAGGTTCCAGCTTTAAAGCTAATGTATGGGTGGGGGAGAGGACGCACTGCTGCGGCTTTAAACAGCGGACCTGGCTCTCCATTTCAGGTGAGCACGCGCACCCAAACGCGCGTTCGCCTCCCTTCACCACCGGCTGCACCTGTTGCTAATTGTTGCCGTGGCGACTGTCAAACGGCGGGTTTTGCGTGCGCACTCGATACGTTCCTGTATCAAATATCCCTCGAAACCCAAAGCGCGGCCTAGCCCCTCATTACCCAGGTGCACGTTCCACCCTCAAAAAAGGGACACTTGGTCAATCATCCATTATTCGCCATAACCACCGACCAACCTCTGTTTAGCCAATAACAGCCTATACAAACTCTGGCCCTGTAATGAGAGAGAGGCCGCTCTAATCCCACGTCACGGACCCGGAGCTGCTTCCAAGTGTCCCGAATACAAGTCATTTTGGGTTTAGTTTTTTTTCTTTCCGTTTACAGAAATTAAACCTTATTTTATTCCCACAAGGAATGAGCTTTAATTAGATTCAATTGGTGGCCCAGTTTAGTAAAAAAGAAAAAAAAGAATTGCTATTAAATGTCATTTCAAAGACTGCACTTTTGATTCCAAGCAGTCGGTGGAATAATATTTTTAGACGTGGTTGCTGATTTGTGGTGCTATATTTGTCACTGGGCTGGCGTTTTTTGAATCAGGTCAAATTATACTGTCAGCCGAGCTGCTTAAGATCTGTCAGTTTTATTACGCTTTAATGGCGTCGAACGGAAAACAGTCTCCTTTGTGCGGCTCCTCTGCTTCTGAACCAGCACATGTGTGTCGGGTCGTTTGACCCCCCCACAAAAGTCAAAGAAGCTGAATTTCCCCCTGTTGTGGATTCAAACACACACACACGCACGCACGCACACACACACACACACACACACACACACACACACACACACACACACACACACACACACACACACACACACTCGAGGACCCTGGTGCAAACAAACGCGGCCTCCTTTCGCCCCGTTTGTCTCCTGTAATTAAAGCGTCCGCTCGGCCTCTTTGGCCCGAAGCCACGTGTCTCTTTATTGGAGGGGAGCGGAGAGAAAGTTGTCACATTCCTCTTCTCCGTGGCAGGACAACATCATTATCCACCACGAGTGTCAGAACTGCGTCTCACACTCGGCCCACGCCGTCTCCCTCTCTCTCCCTCCCTCCTTTGTCCTCTCACCACTCTCTCTTTATCCGTTCGTTGCCCACGGTTCCTCCTCGACGTGGAACAAAGGGAGGAAGTGCCCCTGACATCAGCTGCTGTGATTATTTATACCTTTGCGTTATTTTTAGCCGCCCGCTTCTATTAGCGCGTTCAGTCGGAGTCTGTGGAGGACGCCGCCGTTTTCAGACGCACACCTACAGTAGGGTCGCTCAGCAGCTCAGATAATTGCATGTTTTCACTGTACGAGCAGCTTGGCAGATTCTCCCCGCTCCACTCGCGGGACCTTTTCTGCCTTTTATATTTTTAGCCTCCTGTAGTTTTTAATAGACGCTTTCTTGCCAGTTGTGTAACGACTGCATTGTGTCCCGTGGCAGGCTGCTGGTTGTGAGGTACAGCCAGAGCGCCGGCGGGATTATTAGAGCGTCTCCAGGTCTGTTTCACACAGTCCTTTTAGCACCATAAACAACTTTGCCTTTGTCACAAGTCAATGAAACAAAGCTCCTTTCCCCGCTCCAAGTCTTTAGCCTCTCCTTTGTGTAGCCGTGAGACAAAAATAGACCCCCCTATCATACAACAGTTGTATTTAAGTGCAAATTGTCACTTTGCGCGAGTGCAAAATGCTTATTATGGATGCACAGCGTCTATTTGGAATGATTGCAGATTGCAAATCCAATGGCTGGTCACTTTGCTGGTGGCTACGGGGATGAGACTGTCTCCGCCTCGCTCCCTGTTGCCGCGCACCAAAACCCACAGTCCTCCCACGCCTGCACTCGCTAACTCCCCGTCCCTGACTCGCGACCAAATTCTGTTTAGCCCCAAACCAACCCACTGACCTCGAATTTTCAAATATTCCTGTGATCCGCCCGTGGTGATCTACTGTAGCCAACAACCAGCCGTTTGGGGTCAGGCTGCATCTGGACGAGTGAGGGAATTAGCCTTAGTCTCTTCTTCCTCTGAACCTGAAAGGATGTCAAGCATACGCATAATGTACTTAACTTGATGTTGCTCAGAACAAGCTATCAATCTCAAGACAAGCTGCAATTCTATGGATTCTCATGCATTTCAGTGTTGCTAAAAGCCAATCACACAAAAACCTTTGCAAACGCCCAAACTATCATATTTACATACAAATACGCAAAATGGCTTTTGTATGACGACCTTTACAGAAACTACATGTGATAAAACTCCCATCTTCATCACTGTTTACTGCTGCTCACTTTACTATCATCGAGCCCCGAGTGGCAGTGAAAGCACCAAGCTGAACCTGCTGCAAACAGATAGTAAGTGGATGAGTAAATTGTCCGGTTTCCAAAATAACTCCAATTGCATAACTGTTCTTAACACAATAGTACTTTTTTTATATCTGAATTGTTCCTCTGCACTTGCAGTGATTCAGCCAAACAAGGCAAAGTGGATGTTGGTGTTCTTGTTCGAACTAAATAAAAATCCCCCATTGAACCGTTTCCCACATTGCAAACTGGGAAACACTGGATCCCCGAGGGCCGGCTCCAGGTCACATGACGCGTCCCAGTGAGACGCCTCGCATCACCACGACTCTGAGGCCATGGCAACAGGTAAAACGGTCAACAGGGCAGGGATGAAGCGTTCTGGCGAGGAGCTAATGGCAAAATAATGAACTTGGCTGCAACACTATTACCCAGAATGCATTGTGTAAACCAAACTGTAGCCAGCCCCTCCTGGGAGAACAGTCCACAACCTAATAAAGTTGGAGCGAGTTCAAAAGGCCCCATCAGACGCTTATCCAAACATTGCCCTGAAAATTCCATTTGCAGGAATTTTCCAGAGGTTGGAAGACCACTGTACGCAGCTGCAGGGAGTTAGTGGGAGCGGCTGAAGTGGTGGAGTGGAACCATCCCTGAACCGGGCCTCTCCTCTCCTGCAGCCCTTCTCCTCTGTGTTATTGTTTTGACTGAGGTGGAGGGTTCTGGATGATGAGGGGGGGGGGGTTCACGTGGGGTAAAGGCCCTCCCTATTATGTCTGGGCGTCTCGGAATCTAGGTCACGATAAGACCTCATCATCTGCCTCCCGCGTCTCCCCTCGTTCCACAGCGGCCGCTGCCAAAAAAGAAAAAAACCCTGCTCTTTAATCCCCGCTGCCTTTTTCACTCCTCACTGTCTGGATCGATGTGCCGCGCCCATCTCAACTCCGACGCCCTGCCTCCCCCACATCACTCCCCCGCTTCTTCGCGCTCACTCTCTCACATCTCTCCCTTCGCTCGGCGCGCCAAATGCCAAGCGTTTATCAGGGATAAGCAGCTGTCCCCCTTGTGCTCGGGGGAAAAGAGGGGGAGGGGGGGGGGGGGGGGGGCACGGAGAAGACGCAGAAGAAAAGAGAAATGGGAGAAGGAGAAGCAGGGAAAAGGCAGCCAAGTTCTTCTAAGTCAACTCATCCCTTTGCTTCAAAATCAGGAAGTGATTTGACCACAGAATTGCAGAGATGAGCAAAGTCTCGACCTGTTTACATTCACAACGAATCACTTTCACTTTCGGACGAAGGTGACGGTTGCATCGACCAGCCACCGAGCGTCCTCACATTAACGCAGGGCGTCTCCTGAATGCATGAAACGCAGCACTCCAGGGCTCGAAGGCTGAGGCCTCTGCAGATGCGTCAAACAAAAGCATCAGTCAGAACAGGGCTCATGAGGAAGCGACCTCCTCTTTGCCCAGTGTGATGCAAGTTATTACGGAGGCGAGGATCACAAGCGCTGTGTGAGGGAAATCAAGTCAGCACCTGATTCAGCTCAAATGTTGCCTTTATGGAGCTTGTGATAAGCCAGTGAATGAACAGCCAGGTGACCTTGGCTGCAATTTGCTTGTCAATTATTGGACGGATAATTACCTCGATTTTGAAGTTTTATCAGTTTTATCAGTTGGGACACATCCCACTGCTGAAGAGAGACTGAGAGATTGATGCAAGCATGGGTTCAGAAAGGCAGGTTCGTTCAAATGAACCCTGATTGCGTGTACCTATGTCATGTGACCCTCAGTGGGGATTCCTATAAACGGCATCGCCAAAGGTCGCGTCCAGTGGCAGCGTCTTATCGTCCTCGTATCACGCAGCCAATCGACTGCTGGGGCGTCATCGGGCCGATGGCCGCCTGTGCCGTCAGAAACGCCACGGCTCGTTCGCTAGCTTCGCCGCCACGTGTCCAGGACCAACAAGAGGCGGTGCGACTCTGCACTAACGGACCGGAGCTGCTGCTCTCGGCTGCAGATAGAGCCTGTTATCTTTGTCTTTAGGACACGTGGTGACGCAATCTGAGGGACGGTGGCTCAAATTAAACACATAAATCGGCTGCAGTTGCTGCCGGGCTGTAAACTCGGAGGGGAGATGGACGCGTAATGATGCTACGGATCTGTGTAGCAGAGAAGAAGCAGGCAGAACCCCCCCCCCAGCTGTGAAATCTCCAGTGGGCCCCTGGGAGACCAGAGAAAGTCTGTCAGCCGGCTGCTGTTTCCTCCCAGCAGTCAACTCTCTATATCTGTCTGTCTTTATCTGCCTGCCTCCTCACCCATGCGCGCGCACACACACACACACACACACACACACACACACACACACACACACACACACACACACACACACACACAGCCCTGTTAGCTGATGGGCTTGACTTGAGCGGCGGTGGGGGTTTGGAGGAGGCACAGGAGTCATCGTTACAACCCGGCTATCACAACTTATCACATCCAAGAGTGCGTTGGCTCAGTCGCCCTGCTCCCTGGTGTGTGTGTGTGGGGGCAGGAGTCGTAAAGGTGTGTGTGAACTGTCACAAACGAAGATAAGACGGGAGCGGTTACTCCATTCAGGGTTCACACTACCGAGCATCATCAGCACAATATAATAATGTCATAACTACATCCTGTGAACTGAATAGTTGACATTATCTGTTGGGGGTCAGAGGTCACCAGCCTATCACCGGCAGCAGGAAGGAGAGTTGGCATCTGAACAGGTTTATGGTGAACAAACAGGCTGTAAAATCAGACAGGGGAGGACGACTACAGGTGGAAACACGCCCCCACGCTTATGAGCTCACGGGCAACTGCAAGAGGTTCACCCCCACAATCTGTCTCCACCGGGTCGGCCTGACATTGGACTAATAATTCTCCTAATAATGGGAATTATGCATTTGCACAATTAGCTTGACAGGATGTCACCTTCATATTAATGTGTACACGTAGTTGCAAGGTTATATTGGATTTGTTCCCCGTTCCCCTGTGCATAAGATGCCGAACCCCCCTTCCCCCCAATGAGTCATCAAATAATTTCACTTAGAAGAATCTTCTAATCGCTATTACTGCGAGTGGAGAGCTAACGCTAACAGGGGCGGCGGTTTGTTTTGGTAATCAACACATGCTGGCCAGTGGTGGGGTTTTTATCATCCCATGCTCATTTCCATAATTCATCCCCTGACTTATTAAGGAGATAATCCCCTTGTTCTATGGTTGGCACCATATAATTTTCAAGGGAACTGTGTGTGTGTGTGTGAAGGGGTGGGGCCATATCTGAACCCGAATGAACCCCCCGATGCCAACCGTCCCCCCCCCCCCGCTCGTCCTGTGTCGGCTGCTTGTGGATGCAAATGATTAATTGCTTATTTGCTCGGATGCAATTTGATTGGCGTGTGAGCGGAGTGGACTTGACGAGCTGCCAGAGCTGTCAGACAGGCCTTGATGCCGCCCAGCAAAGAGAGAGAGGGGGGGGAGAGAGCGAGAGAGAGAGAGAGAGAGAGAGGGAGAGAGAGAGAGAGAGAGAGCTGTGCTAAAGAGGAAGCAAGGTCAGAGCCATCTGAACTCATTAATGCCCATGTTGCATATTTCACAACACACTGGTACACACACACACACACACACACACACACACACACACACACACACACACACACACACACACACACACACACACACACACACACACACACACACATACTCATGTATGCATACGTGGACAAATATCCATGCAATCCATCAACTGTGCGTCTGTGTGAAAGCCCACAGTAAAGTCCAAGTCAAAATCAGGCAAATCACTTTTATTCTAAACTAAATAGCTTCTCGTTAGTCCAGAAAAGCGATCTTAGTTCATTTTACATAACAATGCAGGTTGAGTGTGTTTGAGGGAGGCACATTGTGTGCAGGTTGGCGGTGCTCTCGCAGCCGGGTCGACTGATGCTTGTTGACCCAGTTGGCAGATGTCAGGCTGACCCGCGTCGCTGTGAGTGCGCAGCCTGTAATAATGACCCGTCTGCAGTAAGATGTCAGCCAGCTGACTTTGGCCAATGCTTTCACAGAGCATCTTTTTATCCGTGGCTAAGAAGACGTGGCCCATCGGCACCAGGTGCAGGGTGGGCGTTATAACTGGGACGAACGAATGCAAAAACATGTGGAACGGCCCCGACCTTGGCCAAAAAAGCATCTCTAAACAACCCGCATCCACTCCACTCTGTTTGGACAATCCCAGCTGTGGAAGACCCCCCCCCCACCCCCACCCCTCCTACGGCAGCCTCTGCCTCCAAACCCGAGATAAATAATACCAATTCTGCGAACGGCATCTCTGCCTGGAGACGTGAGCCGCGCGCGTCGTCGCGCCGCGGCTGCAGCTGCAGTTTCCTGCACATTCGCTCCGCGCTGAGTAATGAGTGGACGCCGCGGCGGCGCCGTAGCTGCTGCCGCTGCGAGGAGCGGCGCTGATAAAACGACGCCTTGCGTGCGTCCCTCTCTCCGGGGAACGCGCTGCAGGTGTTCGGCAGTGATACATGTCGTGCCTCTGCAGCCATTTGTCCCCTTTACCTGCTGCGGAAGTGTCTCGCTCGCCCTTTTCTCTCCCCTCGTTCTCTCTCTTCTTCTGTCACTCCTTCCTGTCTGTGAAGTCCAAATCAGACTCCAGCGCACGTTGCCAGACAGGTCTGATAATGTGACAGGAGCCTGCGAACCAGACAAATCCCTCTTTGTGCCTCGCAATCATTTTCTCAAAGGTCTGAAGCTAGCGAGTGTCAGAATGAGCTACTATCAAGTCAAAAGAAGACACAGGTATTGTTTTGAATTATAATTCAGATGAAACTTGGTAAACACTCCCTGCACTGTGGGAAAGTTCAATTCCTGGACATGTTCAAGAAAATGAGAATATATATATAATATTATCTAAACAGTCAGAAGCCTTTTTAGCCAACTAGCATCATCCATGTGTTATTCTTGTTCGGCCTCATGTGTTTGCCTCACTCTGCCCTCTATGCTTCTGCGTCAGCTGACCCCACTTGTGGGTTCCTCTGTCGAGAAGATGCCAAATACCGGCTGCTGCCAAGAGGCTAAATATATACCTGCGTGAGAGCAGGACGCCGTGGATCCCGTCAGCTGTACACTTTCACGCCACTGCGTGACCATCTATTTTCTGCCTCTTATCGTCTCATCCTGTTCCACCGGTGTAATATTCATGCGTGTGGATGGGGGGGGGGGCAGCGCTTGTGTAGTGTGGGGGTCAGGTGTTGCCCAAGGGGCAAAGGGAAAACACGCGTGAAGGGAGGTGATGGACGACGGGTCAAAGGAGTGAGACAGGTGAGAAGAGGAGCAGGAGAGGAGAATAGAAAGTGATGGAAGCTGGAGGAGGAGGAGGAGGACGGGGGAGGAGGGGGGAGGCGTGAGGGCACTGGGTACGCTGTGTCCTTAAAAGCCCCAGAGGAAGCGGAGGGGAGAGGCAGGCATGAGAGGGAAAGGATGAGCAGTGCGGTGCGGCTGGGAAAGAGGTTAGTAAACCAGTGGAAATTGGATAACAGTCTCCCTCCGATGCCACAGTTTCACATTACGAGTGGCCAGTGAATGAAAATAGGAGATTAACCGAGATATGGGAGAGGACAGATGGCCGATGATTTAATCTGCGTGTGTGTGTAAATCCAGTGCATATGACTGTGGTGGCACGAAGTGTGTCGCTTTGTTCCAGCATATGACCGACGTGATCAGCCGATTAGGAGATCCTTGATTAGGTGCCGTTTGGTGCGCGCGAGCGGCCGGAGAACCCTGCGACGCCTTCGCGTTCCCGAGAAGGCGCGTGCGCTCCGATGCTGCAGTGTCACCGTGCCTCTCTTTCGCCTCTTTGTGGATTTTGCAGAACAATTTGTCCTCACAGGGAAATGTCACGCTACCCCGTCAGCGCCGAACAAACCCCCCCCCCCCCCCCCCCCCCCCCACGTGCGCCACCCACCGTCTCATCTCTCCTTCCTTTCGCTTCTCGCCGGCAACGCTTCCCTCCCTTCTCCTCACATCGCATCACATTCTTTCTCTCTCTCTCTCTCTCTCTCTCTCTCTCTCTCTCCCTTCTTTTCTATTTACATCCTCTCCTCCAGCCGCTGCCTCACCCCCCCCCTCTCCCGCGTGAAGCTCAAGCTTCCAACAGCACAGCGACCGCTCTGCGACACAGTGAATTTTAATGGCCGCAGCGCAATCTGCTTCGCGTGGACGCCCGCATCCCACGGCGCGGAAGCGAGAGCGCGGAAGCTGTCTGCTCACCTGCCTTTTATAGCGTTCACACATCCCACGAAAGCTCCCAAGAACCGATTCCCACGGACATTTGGAGCTTTTACTTTACTCATTTGCAAATTGCATCCGATTTGTCAAACTTCCTGTTGAAACATCAAAATATTATATAAATATTCAAAAATATCAAAGTAATAAATCCCACAAATCTGGCAAATGTGAGCAAGTGAATGAAGCGGCTTCCACAAAGAGTTACATGGATGAACAAGCTGAAATAAAGTGCCCAACAAACATCACGACTCTTCTGTCGTTGCCGGTGAGACATAGTGCAGCCACAGCCCTGTTTTAGTTGCAAATGGCCCCTCGTCACCTCGTCTCCATTCGACCACCTGTGGCCTCGCTGTCCCTCCCAATCGCTCTCCAAGCTCACACACACACACACACACACACACACACACACACACACACACACACACACACACACACACACACACACACACACACACACGCGTGCGCGCGTGCACACACGCACACACACACACACTCAGTCACATAGCCATTCCTGCCATTGCACTTGTGTCTTATGACTGTGCTGTGCGTCATGAGGCTTATTCAACCCCCCCTCGAGCCTCCGATTCACAAACCGCGGGCCTACGTTTGACCCACACGCTCTGCAGGCTGGTGGACCCGGGTCACGCTCAAGCCAGGCACGTGAATATCAAAGCACTGGACTGAAACCAAAGCGCTCTTAAACACTCACACACTTGGACTTTCCACACCATTCATGGAAATGCTACTGTGTCCGACTCCTAAAGCATCTATTTATGGCGCTGACTACTTCCAGGGCAGTTATGTATCTTTATGGTACAGACTCGTTGAGGATCGTAGACAAATGTTTTTGACAGGATTCTTTGGATGAGCCAAGCTGAAGGTCCAACTACCCAGTGGGGCCTGGCTGTCATATGAACTGCAAGCCAGGGTCACAGGTCGAGTTTCTAATTCCAGAATTTACCTTGTGATTAGCCGACGGGCAGCCAGGAATCACGCGGGAGCTAAAGGTCAGTAAAAACCTGAGCGGAGCAGGAATCTGACCTATGAACGAGTTGGAGGCGCTTGATGAGATGTGATTCTGTCATTTGCATGTCCAGCTTAGGGGTAAATATGAGTTTTGGAGCTGTTTCCGTGATACACGCACGTCAGGCCTACAAATCTCCCACTCCAAAGCAGGAAACATCAGCGATTCCGGGTTCTGGATGACGAGGAAGCTCAAACTCGCATAATATGCAAATATTTCACCCTGCTCAACTGTGAACGAACATGTCGTCTGCTGTCGTCAGTTACTTGGAATAAATGACTTTCTTACGCAAGTAAGAGGAGCAAATGCCCCGTGGCACCTACGCATGAGAACCCTTCAAGAAATGAAAGGAAACAAGTCGGGTCTGGTGAATCTGCCCCTGAGCTCATTTGTTATATTAGGTAAATGCAAATGCTTTTTAAGGAACTGACTCCATGACAGTGACGCTATGCTGGTACCGTATGCTAATAAATTCATTCCTCCAGCATCACTTTACTGAAATAGAGGCCTGTTTGATGTGTGCGTTTGATCTGTGGGCCGCTGTTGAGAGAAAAGCTGTTGTCGTGAACCAGCTGTGCCGTCGGGTTAAAGCTGAACCCAACTCTCTGTAGTTGGGCTCAACCTGCTTCCTTCCAGGTCACGCGCTCGCGCAGACGACGCAAGACGACGGCGCTCCGGTTAAATGCTAACTATGTGGGGAATGCGAGCGTGCGGGGGGGGGGGGGGCACGTGTCAGCGCGGCTTGTGAGTCACGAGAGTGTTCACGCACTCATTCATTACACACACACACACACACACACGCACGCACGCACGCACGCACGCACGCGTTCGGCAGCCACAGAGAACGGGATTAGCCATTGTTAAGCGAAGCGGGCGGCACCTGGGTAAGTCGGTCCACACCTAAGCACCTTAAGAATGTAAATATCTCAGCTATTTGAAGTCGACACAAGTGAGTAACGCTGGGCAAATAGCACGACCTTATCCCCAAATCCACTGTCCTCATTCCAGACTATGAGCAACAAGGCCACGTGTGCACAGATGCAGCCACGTTCGAGTCATTTTAATGGGTCAGATTTTTCAGTCTTTATTTGTTTCTTTATACAGTAGGTTAATTTATCGATTAGCATAAAATATTTATGTTTATATTTAATGCTAATGTGTACAGGTCCACATTAAAGTTGTACATTCCTCAACCACTGCACCGACTCACGATGACTGTGCTCTTTTTTCACCGTTAACTGTGAAAATCAGGTTTTTGCTTTCATCCTCCAAAACGAAGGCCCTTTTTCCTCGCGCCGTGAATGGAACGCGTGACGTTCGTAGCCCGTGGGGTCAGAGCGACCCTGCGCGCGATAGCAATCTGCTAATGCGCGTTTATCCGCCATGTGCTCGGAGGAAACGAAGGTTCATTGCACGACCACGTTTCCACTTTTCCAAGGAGGAGAAAACATTAATGGGCAGCCCTCCCTCCCCCAACTAGAATATTAAAACAATAATTAATCCGTTACCTTTACAACCTGACAGCTCTCGTGTGTATTAGCGAAAGCGTTCGGACGAGCACAGGTTGTACCGTCCCACTGTGAGCTTTGAACTCACCACAGGTTTGGAGCTGGTCAGAACATCATCATAAACCACATTAGCCAGAAGAGTTAACTCAGTGACACCAGAACCCTGTGTGCGTGCGTGCGTGTGTGTGTGTGTGTGTGTGTGTGCAGCTTGTAATCTTAATACAGGCCACGTTTTTCTTACCTTTGCTCTCTCTCTCTCTCTCTCTCTGTGACTCAGCATTTCCACTGCTTTCACAAGCTGTTTTGCAGTGTGTGTGTGTGTGTGTGTGTGTGTGTGTGTGTGTGTGTGTGTGTCTGTGTGTGTGTGTGTGTGTGTGTCCTTAGCCACTCCAACCGCTGACCTTTCTAAAGGTCTCACTGTCCAGTTGTCCAAACACAGACACGCTGACTGGCTGACTGACCTACTGAGAAGCATCTGAATTTGGCTGCGTAGCAACCTCCAAAATACCTCCAGCAAAAAGCTTAAATACACAAGCGCATGTAGGCAAGAGGGAGAGAAGGGAAAGATGCAGCGGCTCTGCGCGGCTACCAGGAATGTTGAGGACAAGTGGCGCTTATCTTATCTTCGCGAGTCAAGGATCGCAACTGCCCTTGAAGCCAACGCCGCGTCTCCGGACGCGGCCCAGCTCCGATGACATACTGATGATACTGATACTGGTGATACTGGTGGCGCTGCTGGTGGTGTTTTGCACAAATTTGTTCACCTCGCTGACACAAGAGTTAAACTCCAGATGTGAAGTTGGATTAAGGGCTCTCACTAACTATCAGACTTCGCCCAAAATGCAATTCACCAGCAGCCGTTCGGGTGCTGAGTCTCAGCACGAGAAGCCATTGTAGAAATGACGATTTGTTTATCGTGTCACGCTGTTTTCCTAAAGCATTGGACCATTTGAATTAGTTTGCATTAGTTCATTTATCTCACAGATAACTGCACTCCATACCTGCTTTTATCTGCGCTGCCCGTCCAAAGCCGGTGACGAGCATTACGATCTATCGCAAGCTGTTACGAACTAAAACAATCAACATCTAAAACTACAAAACACAAAAAGGATAATCATAATAATTTCAGGTTGAGCTCATGTGAAAGCGATGTCTCCACCGACCTCTCCTCCTCGTCGATAATCGTCCCGTTGGCTCGTAAAAGCTCGCGAGGAGCCGAGGGCCGGTGGCAGCTCGCCAAGTTTACAAAAGCAAACGGAGATGGAAAGTATTGGCCTCCTTCATTTCCCGTTAGCGTCAGGCGGCGAGCCCCCTTTAATCGTATATCTTCTGGGACGGCGGAGCGTTTCGTTGATGACATAATTACCAAAGTGCATGTGTACTGCGCCGGAGCAGCGGCGGTAATGATAGTGTCTGTTTTGCAACGCGATAATGGTAATTTACTGTGTTATGACTAAGACCGAAAAAACCCTCTTTTAACAAGGCGAGATGACTAAGAGCAAATTCATATTTACAGCTGCAGCTCGGCTGCAGACATGAAGGTAAACGGCCGGCGGCCGTGCAGCAGGAATCATTCCTGCAAAGTGCTAATGCTAATGCTAATGTTGAAGGAACTGTGCGATGCGCTTTTATTGCCCAGAGGCCTGTCCTGCTCACACCTCCCGAGCGCTCAAAGGCTCCATCCGTCAGACTCTGTGCATGGGGAGAAAGAAAAAACAAAAAGGCCTACAGTGACTTCATCTCAGCCGGGAATCCCCCTCCGCCTCCCCATCTCATCTCAACGTTTCCTCTGCCCAAAAAAAGGCTCAGCTGCAAACGACACCCAACGGCCGAGCGGTCAAGGAAGCAAAACAAAGAGCTGCGTTCGCCTGCATTCCAGAGAGCTGTGGTTATCACTTAGACCTGACAAGCGAGGATGTTTCCTGCCTCACACACACACACACACACACACACACACACACACACACACACACACGCACACACACACATGCACACACACACACACATTATTAGTCTCTGCTTGGAGGGTAAAGGTCACATCAAACGTTATGTTCATGTCTCTCCAGCAAATGCTCATCGCTCGCTTCCCTTCCTGTTGCAACTGCGCGCAACAAACACGGCGGGACACGTTCAAATAAAAACTCATTATGTTTCCTGCCAAAGCTAATCACGCCGTATTTCTTCACCGCGATTCCATTGCAGGAACTAATACGTATGTAAACTGTAAATGAGCTCATATCTTTCTGCAGGTTTTAATGAGTTCTGTCATTCACGCGGCCACATGGCTGTTTAATGGCTCCATATATACCCGCTTATATATTTATATATTTCAGCGCGCTACAAGTTGCCCAGCTCTCGAGGAACAGCCACATTATTTGTTGTGTGTTGGGCAAGCGGAGGGGAGAGAGGAAGGGAGGGGGGCCTTTTACAGGCCCTGCAGGCATGTGAGCCACAGATCACACACAAGGTTGAATTACTGGTGATGCGAGACAATGCAGGGCCATAAGAATGCAGACACACAGTATAGTGTGTCTACGTCACCACGTCTGGAGTGTGTCTGCCTGTTCATCGCTCTCCTTGAACAGCATGCGAGCGCCCAGAATGGGAAACTGGTACCTGACCGTGGTGACTGTGGAACGCAGCTGTGGCTGATTGGACCAGAGAGGAAACAGGGAAGTGACATCACACCAGACAAAGAGTGGCAGCATCTCGTCATCCAGGCCACTCGTAATCACGTGGATGTAAAACGAATGCGAGTGTCTGCTGGCCTCCCACCGCCTCCTGCCACAGCTGTGACCGCCGTGTTTACATTGTAATGAGTGAATGTACAATGACGAATGGGGTGTATACACACGGGGTGATGTGTATAGTCTACTTCGTATTAAATACCTTGCAGGCTCCTGCGACCGACGCTGTAATACTTTGTGTGTCTTCCATCAAGGCGTCCATTCATTGATTCCCCAGTTGTTGAATTATTCTCTCAAAGAGCACAGAGGCCAACCTGATGTCACTATCGCTATTTGGCCCGACCAGGTGCCAGTGCAGCCCTGCGGAGCGTCTCTCGGAGCCTCTGGAACACCGCCCGAAGGAGGAGGAGAAGGTGGTGTTCTCAGTGTGTGTCACTATGAACAGCCGGACTGTCTGCAGCATCGCTGTACCGGCCGGACCTGGACCCTGTGTGTGTGGTGTGTTCTGTGCAGCACCGAGCGGAGTTGGCTGGGATTATTCCAGGACACACTGTTCCCCTCCCTCCTCCAGCCGTCTAATATAGAGCTCATTCTGTGACTGCTCCTAGGTGCCAAGGCCAGAGGGGGGTTGTGTGTGTGTGTGTGTGTGTGTGTGTGTGCGTGTGTGTGTGTGTGTGTGTGTGTGTGTGTGTGTGTGTGTGTGTGTGTGTGTGTGTGTGTGTGTGTGTGTGTGTGTGTGTGTGTGTGTGTGTGCCAGCTGTAGCTGCTGCTGCTGTCTCGACGGCCGCTTTATTTTGGTTCCGGTTGCCATAGCGACCCTTTGGGAGTCTCATGGTGCGGCTGCATCGCATCTGATAAATACTAACCGGCACCAGCAGTGTCTCAAGCGCGGGTCTCGATGGAATGAACTCAGGCCAGTGTGTGAGCACACGCAGGACGTTACGACACCGGCGAGTTCACTGTTACACCGTGTTGTTAAACTTTGCCTCTGTTTCCTTGCACGGCTCTTATCAGTTCACGGCGGTGACCTCCGACCTTTAGCCCAAATATTTTCGTCGTGAGGGAAACTCTGCTTTGTGCCGGCACGCGTCGATAGTGGAAAGGCCAACAGTTACACAAGGGGTGTCTTCCAGTAAACGCACACAACTCTGCCAAGTGTGTGACTTTGGACGAATCAATCTTTTTCTTTACAGTCGGACGAACGCCACGCGAGCTGCGACGGCGAGTCCCGCACAAGGCCGCTCTGACAAAAGCTGCAGCTATTCTCGCCAGGCGGCATTCATTCAATGGGAGTCAGAGCCTCTTCAAGCTGAATGCGCAAGGTCTAATAATAATAGCAATAATAATAATAGCTCTACATGAAATCAGTCACCGAGCGCTCGCTGTGACGCGTAGAGGTTGAGACGCCTTCATCACATGAGTCTCACACAGTGTTAGGAGAAGCTGAGCGCTAAATCTATGTTTTCCCCAGGAAGTGTCGAATCGGAGGCCTTGACTCAATCAGTTTCATTGTCGTGGCTGCAGAGGCGCTAATCCATTCAAACTGGGTTCCTGATCATGGGCGGGACGCTGCTCCTGACCCTGAAACCGACGTCTGCTGTGTATTTGTGAAACAAAATGCATTTTGCGTTGCGTAACTGGAACCTTTTACCTTATTAGTTTCCCTCATGCCGTGTCTTTAGGGATAAAAACATACGTTCGTTATCAGCACGGGGGGGAACAAGGAGAACATTGACACATGTTTGTGGGTGGTTGTGTGTTTTATGGATTGAGCTCAGTGACCTCCTGACCCGCTGAAAACAATGTGTGTTCCTGAAGGTCCCGTGGACCCTGGCTGCAGTTACAACACAACACGGAGGCAAAACAGGCCGTTGTCCGCACTGATTCTCTTTAAACTGGACCGTGTATGCCAACACATACTGTTCTGTACCTGTATTCTCGCTCATCTGTACTGCTGTTGTGAGACGTAATTTCCCCACTGCGGGACTATTAAAGGTTTTCTTATTCTTCTTATTCTTTCTGTGTGGGTCATTGTGTATCTTTGCCAGCAGGTGAGGCGGGCAGCTGGCATCCTGTCTCATCGTGGTCCAGGTGAAGTTGTTTGTGCAGCACTTTCACTGACTCAACACAGCCTTCCTCGATCGCCGGATCCTCTCTGGAGAGCTGGGCTCCATCTGATCTATTTGTGGCCCAACTGATGTGAGATGATGATGCTTTTTTTATTTAGGAACCACAGTGTGAGTTGAAGCAGTTGCTGGTGGACCTGTTGCTTTATATTTACAGGGTTAGAGTTTGGCTCTGGCCTCTCCCAGTACTATGGTTTATTAGTAGTGTG